>NW_026057584.1:13545703-13555243 GCF_023721935.1 Panthera uncia
TCTCGCGGTCCGTGAGTTCGAGCCCCGCGTCGGGCTCTGGGCTGATGGCTCGGAGCCTGGAGCCTGTTTCGGATTCTGTGTCTCCCTCTCTCTCTGCCCCTCCCCCGTTCATGCTCTGTCTCTCTCTGTACCAAAAATAAAATAAAAAACATTGAAAAAAAAAATTTAAAAAAAAAAAAAAAAAAGAAAATTTAGTCTTACAAACGTTAGTGACATTATTTCCTCATCTATGACAAAACCTTACTATAGGTGAAAAACCTTACTTTTATCATTTTACATTTAATAAACATCTTAGTGAGTCATAAAGTAAAACCTAGCTAGGAGAAGAGGCAGACAAGACCAGAGAGAGTCTCCAAATGTCATTGAATAGTGAGGCCACGCACATTTGATGCTTGAAAGCCAAATTAATAATTTGTCTTATTAATACTTCAAATGAAAATAGCAGATACCTGGGAAGGGCTTTTACCTCATTTTTAAATATTTCCTTTCCTCTGTGTAACATAACATGTATGCTAACTACGAGGAGGGAAAGTGTCCAGTCTCTTCAGGTTGATTGTTATCTCTTCCCCACCCCTAACTTAACTTGCTATGTAAAACTTGGACCTCAGAATCCAACTCCTTTCTGGCAACTTTGCTACACATTTGACACTTTTTCAGAAGAAAACGCCGGGCTAAATGTCTAACCGTGATCCTTGGTTGTTGTCCTCATGGTCTCGTGTCCCCTGGGTAACTGTAGTATATATTGAATTCCCAAGAAACTAATTTTCGGAGATTGTCTTTCCTTGATGATGGAAGTTGAAAGAGAAATCAAGAGAGGGAAGATTGACAGCCCCACAGCAGCCCATCAATAATAGGGGTGAGTCCCTCAGAGGCAACAAAGGGGATCAATGAAGACAGGACTCTAATAGCTAGAAAGCATCTCATTTGTTTCCCCAAAGACTTTGACATCTGCCAAAACATCTGACTCCAAAAGCCACCCCAGAGGTGAGCCGGATTGAGAGAGAGGTGCCTAGATGGGAGTCTGGGATGGCGACGTCCTCTTCCCTGCCAAGCCCATGGGGTATGGCAAGGGGTCCCACTCCCATTGCCAGCCAGAGCTGGTGTCGTGATTAAGTGCCTCCAGCAAGAGCCTTGCTGTTCATTCATGAGCAGATAACCAGAACCTAAGGGAACAGCTGGAGAGCACCTTGTCATGCATGGGAGTGGGTGGGTGGGGTCCCCAAAGAGCCCCGGAGGAGCAATCATACTCGAAGTGACACCTTCACAATCATGGAAGCTCGAGCCATGCTTTGCCTCCCATGTACACCATTTACATATACATTTTTTTCTTTTTCTTTTTTTTTTTTTAATTTTTTAATGTTTATTTTTGAGAGAGAGAGAGAGAGAGACAGAGTGTGAGCAGGGGAGGGGCAGGGAGAGAGGGAGACACAGAATCCGAAGCAGGCTCCAGGCTCTGAGCTGTCAGCGTGGAGCCCGACGCGGGGCTCGAACTCATGGACCGCAAGATCATGACCTGAGCCGAAGCTGGACGCTCAACTGACTGAGCCACCCAGGGGCCCCGATGTCAGTTTTTTTTCAATGCATACAAGCCAGATAGGTTAAACTGCAGCCTGTCTTCAGTAAATGCCCCAGTTGTTTGCAGTAAAAATGGTTTAGATTAGCACCCGGGCACTCTGACAAAGGTCTGGAGGGGTTAGGGGACTTGCCAGCACCATTAGCATTTTTTTCTTCTTTTTCCAGCAGCACTAAAATATGTTTGCTCAAAACAGAGGGAGATGAAAAACTACTGGCAGCCCGTACCTCTTAGAAGAAAAAAAAAAATGTTTTACTTCTCTGGCAAACGTACCAATTAAATAATGCTGTGTTGTGACAGATTACTGAGCAATTAATGCCTAATTGAGCCGCGTGCTAGACGCTCCTGGGAGAGCAACTTCCCCGGAGCTGGAGTGGCCACACCTCGGAGCAAAACCAACCTGCCTTCACACTTCCTGCAGCACACTGTGCACTCAGGAGCCCAGAAACCAAAGAAAACATTTTTCCTTTGAATCCCTGAGAGTTACACGGGAAGGATTAGCTTGACAGAAAAGATCCCGACATCGCAAATCCTACTGGGGATTTCATACTCTCCTCGTTTGTAAGCAAAATCCATTTGCTGTGAGATATTTTTAGTGCAAGCATCCCTTGTTGTGCTATTCTCTTACAGTATACCATTAGATCTTGAAGCCATTCCAAGCAGGTCACGTGATTTCTAAGCATCTCTTCGGTCCCCTCCTAAGTGACTAGGCTCCCAGGAGCCAGGGAATACTAGACTCTTAACTACCGAAGACCTCAACGTCCTTCCTGAAGCCTTGAACGCTTATTGATAGGATGTGAAAATGCTTTACAGCTGCTTTTTCTAAGAGGTCACTTGGCAGAGCTCGCCGAGTGACCTCAGTAAGAGAGATATTTTCAGCCCCACGAGCCGCCTATGTAAATATAAAAATGTATTAGGCTGCAGAACTGCATGTGTGGGAACAGAACAGCCCTACCATTGAAAGGAAATCGCAGGGGGAACACTGGTGTCACTCATGTGGGTTTGGTTAAGGCGCGCATGCTTCTGATAAATCGTTCTGATTCAGTGGCTCCACGTTTCGGATGAGCCCATTTCATGTCTGGAACTTCAGGGCTATAAAAAGTAACACCCCAATCACTTAGTGAGGTGTCTAGCAAAATATCCTTCCCGAAGTGTTTACGCTGAAAAAGAGAGCAATCATTTTCACTCTTTATATGACACTCATTTGCCTTGGGAAAATGTCAGTGGGGAGTTAGATTTCCAGTCGTTTGGTTGAAAGAGAGTTATTTATTCGAGTGTCTGGGTGGAAGTGATGTGTTTATTCAGACCTCTGAAACTAGAATCGGAGAGAATCGTTGCAACGAGCAGGAAGCACGTTCCCGAGATGAATTGAGAAATAACTCTCCGGGCGAAACGCTCTAATATTCCTGAGTGCATTCAGTTTCAGTGGATCAAATCTTTCCCATCTCTGCATCCAAGCTATTTGGCGGTGATCAGATGATCAGAGCTCAAGAAAGCGATTGGAGAGTCAGCTGGCTGCAGCTGCAATGTAGGCTGCTTTCAGGGACAAGGAGCCACTGTTTTTCCAACATAGCATCAACATAGAAGTTACTTTGTAGGCTCCACGATGCAGCTATGGGCTGCACGGCCAGCATTGTTCTGCTTCAGGCTTTCCGCTCTGTGGTCCAGAGGAGCTGTCCACACATTTGTAGACGACGCCAAGAGGAACCATCCCACGAGATTGTGCCTCTGGAGAGCGAGGACGAGATGAGTAGACCCAGAACCCTCATTATCATGGTATGGTACTTGTGGCAAAGGAGCCGGAGTTGATTGAACTGTTATTACCGAAAGGAGGTTGCAATTTAGGGTTTGGGCTGTTCGGCTTTAGATAAAGGAGTGTGCGACCTAGGGTTTACTCCTGTGCTTTGCCATGTGGGGGGAAATCTTTCAAAGGATTTCTATCATTCAGAGCTGGTTTTCTTTCTCTTAGATCTGCCCCGAAATGTGCAGTGTATCGGTCTATTAGACATGCTCTCCTGCCTCACATTGTGTATGATGTTACTCACTTTTGTGCAGAGAGAACGAGAAAACTTGCGGAGTCTGGTTTAATTCAGTGGATTTGATTTTGCAACTCTAGTTTGAAAGAAGAGCCCCAAACGCAGTTTCGGATCGCATGCCACCAATCAGGTTGTGTAGCTGTGGGGGGGGGTTAGATGTCTGCCTTCGAGGTATTTAGACTTTTTGTTTCTGACTCTGCAACACAAAGGGCTTTAGAAAATGCTGAACTTAGGCGCAAAATCAGAGTGAAGTTTCTGAGGATTTGGTAGAATGCATGGCATTTTCATTGAAAAGCTGTTTCTGGCACATGTCTGTCTGTGCTTTAGTTACAATAGACAGTGTCACTCCCTTATTTGTACACCTGTTTTGTCAGGAAGAATAAAGTGGAGGGTGGCATCTTTCCTGACTTGAGGTGCACTGAGAGATCTGCTTAGTCACTGAAATCCCACGTTAGGATGGTGGTAGGCGTGCTAAAGTTTCAAAAATTGGGGAGGCATTGCGTACCTTCAGCACAATCGACTTTTTTCCTCTTAGATTTTAACGTTCAGATTTCAAGGATGTGGTAAATAATGAATGAAAACCACCTGTTACACTAAAAGTTTTGAGATGAAAGTCATTTGGTTTGGCCTGCGACTCTGAGGGACAGAGTACTGAGCTATACCGTTCTATGCCAACTTCTTCCACAAACTGATATTAGGTGTTTAAAAGGCAATGCTGGCGGGGGGGGGGGGAACCTGGGTGGCTCAGTCGGGGAGGTGTCTGCCTTCAGCTCAGGTCACGATCTCGCGGTCTTTGGGTTCAAGCCCCACATCAGGCTCTGTGCTTGACAACTCAGAGCTTGGAGCCTGCTTTGGATTCTGTGTCCAGATTCTGCTCTCTCTCTCTGCCTTTGCCCTGCTCGCTCATACCTTCTCTCTCTCTCTCTCTCTCTCTCTCTCTCTCTCTCAAAAATAAATACACACTTAAAAGCATTTTTTTAAAAATAAAATAAAAAAGCAATCCTGTTCTTGAACTGTTGTGCTATGGTTTTCTCTAGGAGGAAATGCTAGTTAGGAATAATTTCATACTTATTATTCCGGTAAGTTTTTCACAAATTAGGTTTTAAAGGGACTGAGACATGTCCCCCCCAAGTTTAACTCTTGTTTATGATGTTAGCATTCTATAGTTATGTGTTCTGCTCATGCTGTCTCGATCATTTAACAGCCTCCCCACCCCCAATGTTACCAGTTATACTATAAAATTTAGCAGGTGGAAATTTGCAAAAGAAAAATCAATAACAATGTCTTATTGTTTCAAGGTTTCTATTCCTTTATATGATATCATTATGGACATTAAATAGAGTGATGTTGAATTTACTGGTGAAGGAAACAGGGCTTCAGAACGGTTGCATATCTTGTTCATATCACACAGCTGCCACATTCCAGAGCCTGAAGTCACATTTAGATCAAGGATTACAAAAGCCAGTATAATTTCCACTCTGTTCATAACCTCTAGAGGAGATAATGATAAAACTCAGTTTTATGAGAAGACTGATGGAAATCTTGGACCACTCCGGGTTAAATATGCACAGACAGAATCACTGTGCATCCTGAGAGTTTCCTATGGGCCACTCCACATTCATGCATTCAACAGCTATTTATTGGTGGCCCACCATGGGCCAGCCGCTGTTCCAGGCATTTGGAATCCACCTATGAACAAACTCATCAAAGATCCCCGTCCTAAGTTGCCAAGTTTTACGTTGATAGTGTATTTTCCAAGTCTTGTCGTTATGGAAATGCCATATGAGCATTGTGATGTTTAGTGTACAAATTTAAGTCAATGAAACGATTCCGCATCTTTCAAGATAGTAGCTCAAAAGCTTTAATGTGTTTTAAAGTCACCTAGGAATTGTGTGTGAGTCAATCCTTGGGCGCCTGGACCCAAAGGCTCTATATAAGAAGGTGTGGGGTACAGCCTGGGCATCTGTATTTTTAGTCAACACCTCCAGGTGCTTCGGATGGAAGAGCCCCATGGATGGACACCCAGAAACACACAGCTCTGGAAACTGATCATCTACACCTCTGTACCTCACGTCCTTCTTTCTAATCATTTTCTCTAATCATTTTCTTTCTAATCATTTTCTCACTCTGGCTCTAAGCTTCTGAACAAACTGACTTTTTTTTTCTCTCTCACTTTTCCATCACCTTTTAGTCACCAAATTTGTATATTGATACTGTGTGTGTGTGTGTGTGTGTGTGTGTGTGTGTGTGTGTTTGAGAGAGGGGTGGGGAGAAAGGAGAGAGAGAGAGAGAGAGAGAGAGAGAGAGAAATCACAAACTCTCGTGCCAGAGCCCCTGGGTTGAAATCTTGATTTATCACTTATCAGCCATGTGACCTTCCCCGCACTGTTTAACATTTCGATGCCTCTTTTTCTCACCTGTAAGATGAGGATAATAGTGTCATCAATGCAGAGCTGTTGTGAGGGTTTGATAAAGTAAAACAGATGTTAAGTGCTTAGAATCGTGTCTAGATATATTAGAAAGATGTTCAATAAGGAGCATGTTCAGTACCGGAAAAAAGTGACATTTGGGGAAAGACCCAGAGGAGGTGAGGGAATGAATCATGCCACTTCTCTGTGGGGAAGTGTCTCAGGTGGAAGAACCAGCCGGGGTGAAAGTCTGTAATATGGGGAAAGGCCAAGGGCGTTTGAGAAAGAGTGAGGAGGCCATTGTGGCCAAATAAGTCAAAGAGAAAGGAGTAGCAGGTGAGGTCACGGAGGTACTGGGGGACAGATCACAAAGGCCATCATGAAGACGGAGAGAAAGCTTTTCCCAAGAGTAAGGAAGGCATTGGAGGGAGCAGGCACAGAAAGTCAAGAGCCTGAGCTGTGGAGCCAAAATGTCAGGGTCTGAGTCCTGTCTCTGTGACTTACCAGCTATATGACCATGACAAATGACTTGTCCTCCCTGTGCCTTCATTTTTTCACTAATAAAACACAGACAGTAATGGCACCTACCGTGTAAAGTTATTGTGAGAATTCAGTAATACTTGCAAAGAGCTTAGATCAGTGCCTGGGGGACAGAAAGTGCTCTTTTAACGATAAGCCCACTAACCCGGAGGCCCTGGCGCAGGTGAGTAGCAGGATCCACGGCTGCAGTGGGGCCAGAGCGGAAGCAGGGACACCACTAATCGTCAAGCTTTGCAGCGGTCCCAGCAACAGAGCTGAATGGTAGTTGTCGAGGTTGCGAGAAGTGGATGGATTCCGATGGATTTCAAAGTAGGGCCAATAGGGCTTGCTTTCAAGTTCAGCCTGAAGTGTGAGAGAAGGAGAGGACTCAGGGATGAGTGTGAATGTGCGGTCATTTGATTTCGGTCCTGGTTTGTTTGTTTCGTTTAGCCTTAACAGCCAGAAGACGGAGTTGTCATTCAGGTGGGGAAGACTATAGGAGAAGATCTGGCATGATGATCGAAGTTCACCGTAAGACATGTTAAGTTTGAAATGTCTGTTAGGTCTATCTATACATGGAGATTTCAAATTGGAAATGGGATATACAAGTCTGAGTTCTGAGGAACCGTCTACAGAGTAGATAATAATGCCAGACACAGTGTGGATACCAATGAAATGGTTGACAAGGGAATAAGTGATCTCTTTTTCTTGTTTTCTGTATTGAACTCGTACTTATTTACTTTCATATATTTTTCTTATCTCACTGGCAGATGGGGGAACCCCATATAGATAGGAACCTCTTCATGCCCCAGGGGTGCCCAGCTCAATTCCCTTCATAAAAGCCTAAACACTGAACATAAGTATTGTTGACCCTTTGACGTTTTTACGTAATTGGCTGATATGAAAAGCCCCGTTGATAAAGTTGCCTACTTAACTTTTCATTGAAATGGTGTAAGTTAAGGATGGAGAAAGCTACTACGATAAATACAAGGTGGTGAATGTTGATATTCTTCAGGAGGCTTTGGCCCTCAAGACTTCATTATACCAAAGAATCTTATTCCTGACGTCCGGGCTCTGAATTCATGCCTGGATAAGCTTTGGGCTGGCATCGACTGTAGTTTGGCTGTGTAGTCCACAGTGGAAAGCCCTGGTAAACATCAAAATAAACCATTGTGGGTCCTTGGCATTTACAACTGTTTAATAGACAACGGTCTACTAAAATGCAGGCAAGCTGGGGAGCCTGGGTGGCTCAGTCGGCTAGGCATCCGACTTCCGCTCAGGTCATGATCTCGCAGTTTGTGAGTTCAAGCCCCACGTCGGGCTCTGTGCCGACAGCTCAGAGCCTGGAGCCTGCGTGGGATTCGGTGTCTCCCTGTGTCTCTGCCCCTCCCCTGCTCTCATTCTCTCTCTCTCTCTCTCTCTCTCTCTCTCTCTCTCTCAAAAATAAGTACATGTTAAAAAAAATAAAATGCAATCAAGTTTAATGGGGGGGGGGTGGAATGAAATTCTTTCAGAGTTCTAATTTCTCTCACTAAAGTTTTCTGATGGGAGAATTAACAGAAATCTTTTTGTCAATTATTATTTTCAACTTCCTTTATAACATATTTCATTAAAAGGTCTCAGATACTGCCTAATTTAATTTATGTCTATCTGCTGCTTTCTGGGGAATGTTTATAATTTCTTATGTTATTTAGAAGTGGGCCTCCATTTTAAGGCCTGTGCCCTCTCCACCCCCACTCCCCCCCCCCCCCCCCTGTCCCCCCCCCCCCCCCCCCCGGCCGAAGAGTAACTATCCCTTCATATATATAGGAGGGTAGAGATGACCCAAGAGGAAGTCAAGAAGCAAGTGCCAGGCAGGCTGCTGACCTCTCTCTCCGGCTGTATAACAGGAGAAAATGGCAATAGCCTAAACTTGTGGTAAGTTAGGGAGGTGAAATCTCTTCTGTGAGTCAAGGACATATGCTTGTAGGTGAACATTTGAGAGCCAGGGTACGTAAGTTACTTCCAGGAGGCCTGTATTCCCAGTCCCACTTTGGCACTCTAGAAACTCTAGCACACCAGGTCCGGTGCTAGGGTGCACGGGTCAGATCCTGCCCTTGGTCTGTTTTTGTACGGCCTGTGAACTAAGAATGCTTTTCACAATTTTAAAATTTTATAAAACAAAACATAAAAGAGAAAAGACTGTGTAACGGAGACCATCAATGGGCCACAGAGCCTGAAGTATTTACAGTCTTGGCCCTCTACCGGACCAGTACGCTCTGGTGAATGATGTGGGCTCAGCCCAAAGGGAAACTCTGTTGGTTTGTACCTTTGACCTCTGCTTTGTATTTGCGCTTCTGCCTAACACATACAAAGGAACTAGGGTTTTTCCTGGGTGCTTTTTGTTCACCTGAATGCCTGAAAACTGCTGAGAACTGGTGGTGAATTTGAGATTTGGAGTCAGAAGCCCTGTGTCGGCCTCAAGCCTGTCACGTGAGCATCGGTGGGGGCACCTGGGTGGCTCAGTGGGTTAAGCGTCCGACTTCAGCTCAGGTCATGATCTCATGGCCCATGGGTTCGAACCCCGCATCGGGGTCTCCGCTGTCAGCACAGAACCTGCTTCAGATCCTCTGTCCCCCCCTCTCTCTGTGCCCTCCCCCACTCATGCTCTCTCTCAAAAATAAAATAAACCTTGAAAAAAAGAAGCCCATGTGACCTGGACGTGCTGATCCATTGAGCTAGGTTTGTTAAATGGGGAATACTATCCTGCCTGGTGGAGGCACCAGAATATTTATTTTTATGGAATCATTTTGTAAACTAGTGAGTGTTGTATAAGGATGGAGTCCTGTAGGTTAGTTGGCTAACTTATAGCCCCAAAGATCCACTGTCGGTCACCATGCCCATGAGAGTTCATTATCCTCTGGGTGACTCACTTAGCGATGAAGCCATTTACATCAAGGTTTTACTGGGGCTCCTGGGTGGCTCAGTCGGTTAAGCGTCCGACTTCGGCTCAGGTCATGAACTC